>NC_028355.1:505465-520972 GCF_000741045.1 Vigna radiata var. radiata
TATATATAAAGGATATATATATATATATATATATTTATATTTATATATATCTTTTATATTTATATTTATATAGGTTATATATAAATATAAAAGATATATATAAATATATATATATATATATATATATATATATATATCCTTTATATTTATATATATATATATATATATATATATATATTACATTATTATTGATTAAAAGTAATAAAATATATTGTTTATTATAATGTATTTTAAATATGTGAAAGTTTCTCAAATAGTAAAATTTAAAATTTTCTAGTATTATAAATATCAATTCTACTCAATGTTTTTTTGTTGGACGTGTATATATCGCAACTAGCACTACGAACACATTATTTAAGTACACATGTGCATTGTCACAAGTGGCACCAATCCGTTCAATGGACATATACAATTTTTCAGTTTCAATGGATATATTTTAATTTTGCACTTATGTTTCGTTTTTGACCTAAGTCCAAGAATAGTGTAACCAAGTTATGTATTTGCAAACTAAATCCTTCAAGTGAAATATCTAAGTTTGAGAATAATGAAACCAAGTTATACTCAATTTTCAGGACAACTTTAAAACTAATGTTTCATAATAATGTCACCAAGTTATGTCTGAAAATGTAGTCAACTTTAAGCTCAGTTTTCATAATAACTTTAAAACTAATGTGAAGTTTTGCGAATAACATACCATGCTCAGTAATGCAAACATTCCAACATATCCAAATACAAATACAAATACAAAGGGAAATTATTTCATACAAGCAACACTCTCCCTTATTTTGGGAGGAATAACATAGCTTTTACGTGCAACCTTTTGACATTACATGTAACTTTAGGAAAAGTGTTGCATGTAAAAACTTTGCAGTTCCTTTACAGAGAAAGTTGCAGCAAATTTACTAGGAATAATATATAGTAAAATATTCTAATATGTATGTGGTAGTTGAACATTGACCTTAAGATGCTGACTTCTAGAAGAAATAACAAATCTTGTTAACAAGGCAGAATCAAATCACTGCATATATTTAACAGAACTGAATAAACTAGGAGAAAAGACTAGATAAGAAAATGTTCGTTTTTATACTGAAAGATGTTTTACTTTTGTACTGTGTCAGAATATGTTTGGAGGTGACTAAAAGTCAAGTTTTTAATATGAAAATACGACGGGAATTGAAGTTATTTTCTTGAATAAAGATATTTTTACACACACTTTTGAAAAAACATTTATTTGATACGGTGGGGTCCACTTCCTTTTAACTTTTATTGAAGATAAAAGGGTAATTTTAGAAGAAAAAAGTGAAAAATAATGTGTCATTTGAATGTTTTTGCCACGTAGACGTGTCATTGTACCATTGTCTTATTTTCTTTCTGGTATAATAAATATATAAATATAAAATTATCTACATATTTTAGTTTACTTTTTATACAGCTTGATCACCTCAAATACATGTTTTTATACAACATGTTCAACTTGGGCAACAATTACTGTATTATATTGCATATAAATGATATTATTTATCAGGTGTCCCACGAAAATAAATCAATAATACAGAAGAATTAAAAATTATGAATCAACTATACATTAATTCCAAGTAGGTTTTCTAAATGATGCCTTTTAGTGGCGGCTACACTGTGGACTTAAATAATTGAGCATTCACGCTTGAAGCTATGATAAGATAAACTACAGAAGGAGTTTGGAATTTGGAAAGCAGCCATTGACCTTGATTAAGATTGTTCTCCTTTTCAGAATGCCCCAGTTCAAAGAATACGCTTAATAAATTTATATACATCAATCTAAAGTGGGTAAAAAAAGAAAAAATGTTTTCTTAACAATTTATTTTTTATAACTTTTTTATAATCGTTTATCTTATAGTTTATGATTAATTCGTTTGAAATATACTAATCAATAAAATATTAACATATATTCTATTATAAAAAAATTATTAAAAGATATCATTAACATCATCCTCGGTAAAAAAAAAAATTAAGAAGATACAACAAAGTCTATATTATATTTGTAAAATAAAAAGTTATACTTATATAATCAATTACGAATTGTCTTTGAAGATATTACTACCTTTCACAAAGATTAAAACAGCTTATACTATATATATATATATATATATATCAATTATAACAAAAGGTAAATTCTCTCTTATTTTATGGGTGGGGTTCCAATCTTACATTACATGTCACTCTTAAGGGGATTTGTTGCATTGAAATCATCCATAACAATCTTCCGATCCCTTTTGCCACCAAATCCAAAGGGGTATTTCTTTTGTTTGTTGGGATTAAAGAGTCCAAAATGTTTCTCTATCTCTGGACTCTTTCCATTCTCATCGAACATGCCAAAGATATAAATCTCTGTGGGTTTTGAAGGCCTTCTAGGGCTTCCTCTACCAGCACGACGAACCAAATTATCCAAGTACACACGTGCATTGTCGTACGAGGCACCAAAATCTCCACCCGAGGGCCACCCGCTCTCAGACACAACAACCTCAACATAACCAATCCTAGTATTATCAATGGCTGCATGCACTGAATCCAACATAGCATCAAACAAATTCTGGTACCCATATTGGCCATCCCACACCACAACATTGGGTGCAGTGAAAAGAGCATAAGGAAGTGATATGTCACGAGGATTACCATAGTAAGAAAAATAAGGGTACACATTGACCAGTAAAGGTGCACCTGCATACAGCAGGTACCCTATTATAGGGTCTAAGTATGACCTAACATCACCCCTGAAGGAACCCTGTGATGGGGGGTAGGAGTTTCCTATTAGGGTCATGTCAATGGCTGTTGAAACCTTGATTTGATCATGAAGACCTTGTGCCCTTATAGCTTGGTATACATTTTGGACAGCAGGTAGAACAAACTGTGCATACCAAGAGGACCCTCCAACAGGACTCACTTCGTTTCCAACTGCTATGTACTTTATTCTTACACTTGGCCAAAAATTCAACACGTTCCTTTGCACCCATTGACGAGCATTATCAGCATTCGTGGCAAGACCCTGAAGATCAGAGTTTGGCACTCCAAGAATGAGTTCAATTCCTGAATTTCTCAGGGCTTGTAGAGCAGCTTGATTGGGATCGTAAAGTCTCATTCTTCTTATGTTGTTTGATCTGTAAAGACTTATAACTTCATTAGCTGCTGGTAGATTGTTGCCCATCATGCCGTAACACACACCAATCTGCGCATCTGCAAACCAAAACAAAAATCATCGTATCTGTCAAACTCAAATTCTGCAAAAATGATAATTCCAGAAGAAAAAATCATTATAATGTCCCCATTGAAAATGATATTTTTTGGATATATAAAATATGTTGCATTATATATTAAGGAAGATAAAATAAGTTATCAGCAAGCTTATTTCTTCATCCAGGTCAACTGAGTGGCCAAAATAACAAGATTAGCTTGGGATCAAAATAACTTCTCTAAATTTTATATCTACTTCTCTATTTCTTCATCCAGGTCAACTAAAAATATTAATTTCCTTTAATGTTTATGTATTATATTAATTTGCGTAGCAAAAACTTATTATTAAATGGACATAAAAAGATATTAAATAGATTGGGATTTTAATCCAATGATCTAGATAAGTTGAAAAACACCTAACAATGTCTGGTAATGGCAAGCGTAGTTGACTTGTCCATCTATTTTATTTTATTGATGAAGACTTTATAAAGTATTTAAACTTAAAACTTTTATATTTTAATGTTATTATAAATTAGCTTTACATTTGTTATTATTATTGATTTATTTTAAATTTAAATATGTTTTTTACTTTAAATTATTATAAAAAATATATATTTCATCTCTAAATTGAATAATAAAATATTTAATTATTATATTGCATAAAAGTTATGTAAAATATTCTTTTTTTCAAATGGTATGTAAAGTATTTGTTATATAACAAAAGAAGTTTTACGGTTGATTATAATATAACTTGTTTGTGAAAAAGATATATGATTTTTATAGATAAAATATTTTATAAGTTAGTTTAAGAAAATATATTTTTTTATAATAATTTGGCAACAAATAAAATATTTAGCTTGTTTATTTTATAAATTCAATCTCTTTAATTTCGAAACCAAATATGTTTAAAGACTAAGTTATTATATATATATATATATATATATATATATATATATATATATATAATAACTTCTTAACTGGATTTCTAAATTAATTTTATGAAATAATAATTTGTTTTTTCGTTTTGATTTTTTGTTTATTAATTTTCAAACTGGTCAGTGTACTGTGAACTGATACATCATAACTTATTTTTGAGAGACTGATAACTAGAACAAAATCAGATAAAAGAATATCTGACAAACTAGTATGTATATATCATATATATCAATCTATCAGCAAACTTAATGAATGAATGAACAGAAAGCAACAATGAGAGAAACAGACCTGCTGTGATAAGGTTTACTGCGAATAGTTCAAAAAGAAGAAGCAAAGCAGCAAATGAGAACCTCTGGTTTCTGGAGAAGTGAGAGGCCATGGTGGAATATGTAAGAACCACATACGATTAAACTTCATTGTTGCAGTTCTATAAATAGAGTGTTTACACAGCTAGCTCTCCTTGACCATGTCTTAGAAGAAACTTCAATTATTATAATATAATCTTGATGTCTATGTTTACCCACCTATTATTATCTTTCCACCATGAAAAGTCTTCGTCTTCCCAACTTTCTCTTCCAATCTACATCTCAAATAAATCTTGTACGTATGTAAAAAGACAGTCTTAAAAATTATCCATACACTTTTCTCATCGACCTTTATCATATTATTTATTTTACTGTAATTTTTTTTCGTTTTATTTTTATATTTTTTCTACTTTTTTGTAAAAATCGTCACAATAATAGAATTATTAACGGATAAAAAATGATTTAGACAAATTGATTGAATAGTCAAGCCATTGCAGTTCATGCACCTGGAAGTGCCATGGTGATCATGAGCTTTATCCTATCAACAACTTGGTATAGTAAGGACCCACGTCACCAACTCAGAAAGAATTCAATCTATTGTATGTGTGTTTCTCAAAAAATATTTTTGTTGTTGATGGCAACTACGTACTATTCTATTACATAAACCCAAAATAACATACGTGTATGTGCCACAAAATAAATAAAAAATAAAATATTTATTGTATTAACAAACTAGTTTCTCAGCGCAGCCATGTGCAATTGGCTTTTCTCAATTATGCTAGGGCTGCTGAATGAACTTGAAGTGTTTTTTTTTTTTTTTTCATCTAGCAAATTTAATATAGAAATATTGGGAGTATTCTAATCCATTACAACCATATAGACAATGTAAGTAGGAAAAAAAAAAGATTACATCAATCGATCCTTAATTTTAACCCCTTTTAATGTTAACGTTTTCAACAATACCTCCAACAAAAACATACATTAATTATAGTTATATTCCACAACAGAAAAATATGGCATAAGTTCATAGATGTGTATTTGGTTTTGCATATTCTTCATTTGTCGGCCTCATGACTAAAATATTGACTGAACTTGAAAAATATAACTTGAAGTATTAGCCTAAAACTTTTGTCATGTGCAAAGTGTTCAACATGTATAAACACAAATTACATATATTCTATAAACATATAATAGAATATAGTGATTTATTCGAATTAAGAAATTTAATGGAGCTTTTGAAGTTTTTTCTCCATTTTTTTCTTGGTCTTTATGATAATTTGTACGACTTTTTGATAAAATTGTCTCCTTATCTTCTTTTTTTCTTAAAGTAGGTTTAAGAAATGTTGGGTGAGGTAGCTTGTACAACATCAATTTAATAAATTGAGTTGATATTTGTATGTCGTTAACCAATATTAACTTACCAATACTCAGACCATTGGTAAGATGAGACGAGTCAAGTCTTTAACCCTTTTTTTATTATATAAGTAAAATTGAATTATTAAAATTAAATAAGGAGGCTGTGATATAAAAAATTGTAATTGGTTTTATTGTCTTGTTTGATATATATATATATATATATATATATGAGATTGTAAAATTTATCTCGTAAATATTTATAAATTAAATTTTAATTATTGATACGATAAAGTAATTTAAGAATAAAAATTCTTTTAATTTATCTAATTATAAATATTAATTACCAAGTTGAGAACTTTTAGATTATAAAAAAAAGATCCTTATATACAAAATCATTTACATTTTTTATAACCTCCCTTCCAACCAAATCACACTTTCCTTAATAAAAATATCCTTAATTGAACGGGGAAAAAATCGCATAAAAAATCATTTGATAGAGTTGTTTTCAAGGTTAATAGGTAAATTTTCATGGATGATAAATAAACTTCTTGACAGTATTTTTGAACATATATATTTGTGGATACTATTTAAACGAGACTTTAAGAGGAAATACATGTATTGATATGATTCACACAAATTAGCATTCACGTCATTGAATTGATGTATGATATATAGACAACAGACTTAAAAAATTGTGTGATGTTAATTTTGTAAATACATAAACCATGTCTATGTCTGACTTGTAAAGATTAAATGTAAAATAAGTGTTTTACATTTCACTCTTATAAGCCAGAATTAAATTTAGGTTCAATGCTTATTATTTCTTTATAACTCTTTGTATAATTCAATATTTGAATACTTTTATTAACTCTTTCTTTATAATTTGATATACGTTCAATTAATAATAAGTAGATAATAAAATCAAAAAATTATAAAAAAATTAAAATTAGAAAAAATAAAACATAAATCTAATTATATTATAAATAGTTAGAGTTTATCTAAAGATATTTTAAAAAATATTTAATAAAAATATCAATTTTAATAACAATACCAAAATAACATTTATATAAAAAATAAATTTGACTTCAATTTTAAAAAGAGACAAAATTAGAAAAAAAATAAAAATAAAAATAATTCAAAAATACTATGAACTGACATATAACATCTTCTTTAATGGTATTAGTACGAAAGTAATAGTAAAAATTTAATTGTTTTAATTTTTTAAAAATAAAAATGTAATTAAGACAAAATAAAAGTGAAGTAATTCAGAAAAATGATAAAAAAAAGAGATTATCTAAATATTAAACTAAATAATAAATACAGGAACTTAATTGTAAACAGGTAATAATATGTATCATTAATACTGGTACATGGTTTTATCTCTATCACATCACAACATATATGAATGATTTTTTAAATGAATAAAAAATATAAAATATAAAAAAATTTACGAACTAACACGAGATATATAGTTGTTAGTACAATACTAACATTAATGACTAAATTGCATCAAATTTTAAAAACTTGAGACTAAAAAACTTAGGAGACTAAATTTAAAATATTTTGACCAAAATGAGAGCAAATAAATATTTAAATTTTTTTTCTATACAGGTATTTTGGATTTTGTATGGGTTAAGACATGATGTACGTTTGACAAGTGTACCAATCGTTATTGTAGTAACAAAATATCGTCCTCAGGGATTGAATGAGTTGAGTACTAGTTTACTAATTTACGTAATTTTGAGCGACAAAAATATCAAGTAAAATGATGAACATAAACAAATGAATGGAATTCAAATGATATAAACAATGTTAGAGAATTGATTTCGTACCTTTTCATATAAATTCTTCCTCTTTTCAATCGATGTGTTAATTATATTTATCCACTTGAGTTTATTAAGAGCTTGTTTACCCCTAATCCCTTAGATAGGCAAACTTATCCATTGAATTTGAACCTCCAATCACTACAAGAAATATTGGAATTACATACGGATTTTTATATACGGATCTTGATCTGTATGTAATGTAATTATTACATACGGATTTTACATACGAAGATTGAAGGGGGAATTATATATAGATTTTATATACGGATAATCCGTATATAATAATCCGTATGTAATGTTAAACATACAGATCTAAAAAATTATTTTTAAAAGAAATTAAATTTTGATTAAGCCCAATGTACTAAAAATGTAAATCCTAATTCACGTCACTCAAACCTTCTCTCGAGCTCTCGTTTCTCTTGAGCTCTCGTCTCTCAGAGCCTGTACCCTGACTCGAGCTTTCGTTTCTCGTTTCTTTTGGATCTCATCCCAAAGCACAGAAAACACCTCGCTTCCACGCTGTCGTCGTCGCCGTCGTCTCCTGCAGGACCGTGAAAGCTGTTCTAAGGTAATGTCTACCCTAATCTACGAAACTTTCTATTTCTCCCTTTCAACAGTTTGGGGTTTTTCCAACACATCAATATAAAGTGTGCAGTTTTCAAGCTAACTTTTTTTATTTAGGTATATGTAGAGAATTTTTTGTAAAGATATATGTAGGAATTTCTTTATAATTTTTTTTTATAAATTTATAAAGTTACATACGGATTTTCTGTATATAATTATATACGGATATTACATACGGATTATCTGTATATAATTTATATACGGATATTATATACGGATTATCCGTATGTAATTTATATACGGATTATCCGTATGTAATTTATATACGGATTATCCGTATGTAATTTATATACGGATTATCCGTATGTAACACTAGCTACGACAGTATTATATACGGATTTTTGTCCGTATATAATCCGTATATAACCAAAAATTATATACGGATTTTAGGCCTTATATACGGATTTGGGCTGTAGATAATGCCCTTTTTTCTTGTAGTGAATCCCTTAGGCCAGTTACAAAATTAATAAGATCATGAACAACAATTATATCTCAATTTCAAACTAACTAGTTGTGCCCAATTTTCCAATTGTGATAACATCTAATCTGTTCTATTTATAAACGCAAGCAATTACCAATTTCCCAATTGTGAAAATGCTCATAGAATAGGCATTAGAACATAAATAGAACACTGGGATAATTAAAATTAACTAAACATCAATTGAAAAGATTCAGAAATTATAATCCAAAGTACTACATCAAACCTCTAACAAATGGAGAATTAGTTCTGCATCATGTACCAGAAAACCACAAAAGACAAGTAAGAAAAAAGAAAAGAAGGGGAAGAAGTTTTTCTGAACGTTGATCCCCCCTTTTATGTCTCTTTTCCATGTTTTCAAAACTCCTCCACTCTTTTTCCACTAGTTCCTCCTTTTTAGGAGAGTGGTTACTCCCTCTCAATAACTTCCTTCAATTTCTCTTTAATTTTAATCTCTTTAAATCAGTCATAAAAGAGATTAGTAACTGCTCCTGGAAAATTTCACAGTCCATAGAAAAATCCACAATCTGCATGTGCTCTTCTCTACTTCAATTCTACAATTCCTGACGTGAATCCACAGGTTGTGGTAAAAATCACCACTCACTTGTGAAGCTCTCTGTTTTGTCTTCTATTTTCTCGAGCTAACTCCACAGGTCGTGAAAACTTTCACCGCTCAGTTGCTGAACTCTCTGTTTTGCGTCTGCATTTTGGAGCAAAATTCACAGGTCATGGAACTGTCCACAGCTAAGTCATGAAACTCTCTGGTTTCATTTCTTCATCTTAGACATCAATTCTTCCAAAATTGTGATTTTGGCACTTAGAATCACCAATCTACAAGAAAAACACAAAATCCCAATGTATGATCCGAAACAGAGATAATGCATGACTAAATCCTTCAATTAATGCAATTACGTATGCAAATGACGTAAACTAAGATATGAATGCAATTACATTTTACTCACACATCAAGACACTTTCAATATCCTCCATATTAATTTACTTATTAGGTTGATAAAAAAAAGTCGAATAACAAACATTGATTATGTGAAGGATTTGTTGGTGGTAATTTCATAGGTATCTTGTTGGATATGTTACAACTTTCACACATAGCTAATGGATATTTATTCTGTGAACTAAGGTGGAAGTATTAGGTTTGAAATGTGTATAAATCTCCTTCTACATTTGTACAACTCAATTGTTCATATTTTTTTAATATTATAGTTCACGTTATTACTTACATTCTCCTCCAAACAAATTCCCTTTATTATTAAAGTCGAAATACATCAAATTTTATTTCGATGGGTTAAGAAAACTACAGCCTGTCCAAGTATAACAGATTCCAAGTTTAATTAAACATTTGTATTTCAGGAGTTTGTGAATTTAGAACATGTGCTTTTGCATGAGCGTGCCTGACCACCATTGATTCCTGGCGTGAATGTAGCCAGCGAGAAACCAAAGTGTTAAGAAACACATAAACGTTATTATATTCTTTCATATGAAACCTATAATAAATGATAAAGTGGGTTTTTGCTTAATTTGATCTCATATTTTCAATCATTTTTAATGGTTGCTTTCCATTACACATTCTCATCTGCAAACCTCGTACCTCGTTACTCATCGAAGGATATCTATCTTGTTTTTTTCAAACATATCATTCAATTTGCTTATGAATTTCTTTTCTTTTCTTCAATTCTTCAATTTCACTCATGCCCTCAGCAGCCATTGGCATCTTTTAGAAAAGTCAACTGCATTTTTAATGGCTGTACTCAGAAATTTAGTATTCTTCCGTGCACTGAAATACAGCCATGGTATCTTCTACATGCCAAAAAGTTATAACATGTGCAAGGAAATAATTTTTCAGATTGATATTATAATATAGTCAATTTATATTGTTTACTTATATTAAAAATTTATATTACAATAGAATCAATTTATTACATGTATATTTACTTTTTAAACTCTAGACGATATTTTAAATTTATATATCTAATATATACTATCTTCTTTTTATTTTATATATATTACTCTTTTGTATATATACGGTACAACTTAATTACTTTATTTAAATATATTTATTATTGCTAATAAAATATATATATATATATATATATATATATATATATATATATATATATATAGAGGATACTTCTAAAAGTTTTTAACTTCTGAAAAGTTGAAATAAATAAGTGAATTACATTACTAGGAATCGTGACATTAATTAAATCCAATTTCTAGTAAAATATTTAAATATCTCCTATCTATGTATTTATTTATCTATCTCTCTTTATATATATATATATTTTTTTTNAAAAAATATATATATATATATATATATATATATATATATATATATATATATATTTTGGATATAAGTTTTTATAAAAGACTTAGTCAATACAAAATCAAATGAAATATGTATTTGATACGTATAAACAAAGATAATATATATTTTTGTTATAGTTACATTGCTTAATGGGATATAATAATATTTAGTTTTGGAAAATGATATTTTAACACCAATTTTCTGACATCATTTTGACACTGCACACATATCAAAATGTGGTTGGACGATTTCAAATAAAAAAAAACTGTGATTTTTCTCTTCCAAATATGTCCATGTCTCAGTTTTTTTTAATTTGAAATCGTCCAATCACATTTTGACACGTGTGCAGTGTCAAAATGGTGTCAAAAATTTGTGTTAGAATATCATTTTCCTTTAGTTTTGATACTCGTATATAGGTTAGGTTGTACATCGTTTTATATATATAGTTCTCCCAGTTTCAAACTGAGATTTGTTTTCACTATACACGTTTTTTCTTTGTTGGTGGAGAGATATTATAAGATAAGGGTATTGAGTATAACGTGGATAAACATGGAGACCATGATAATATTTATATATTTTTTTATAATTTAAATTGCTTGTAAGACATGGCTTGTGAGTGTATATAAGGGGATTGCAGGAACCAAGTGTGATCATCAATTTCTTCTTTGAGTTGTTTTGTGGTGTGTTACATTTTGCACCATGTCTTCTCTCTTCTCCATTACCAAGATGTTCTCATTCTCCACTCTCATGCTTCTTCTCCAACTGTTCACTATAAACCTTCCCCATGCAGGTTCTCATTTACTTCCACCATTTCTAGGATGGTCGATACATGCATACTATTACACCATATTCTATGCAAATACCACTTTTAATCTTAGTCAATTCAGAAGTTAATGTTTCTTTTATTTTCAAATGATCGGTTTTCATAAGATCGTCTGATATTAAAGCTAACAAAAACTATTTCTTTAAAGTAACCTTCAAATGATATATGTTTGCAACAGTCTAATTTTATAGATTAAAATTTTCATATTTTGCTTGCAGATGCTCAAATTGGCGTATGTTATGGCACAATGGGTGACAATTTACCTCCGGCAAGTGAAGTTGTAAGCCTTTACGTATCAAACAGTATAACAAGAATGAGAATCTATTATACTAATCAAGATGCTTTGAATGCACTTCGAAATTCAAACATTGAGCTCATTCTTGGCGTAGCCAACCCCGATCTTCAAGCGCTTGCAACCAGTTCCAACAATGCTATTCAGTGGGTGCAAAACAATGTCTTGAACTACTTCCCTTATGTCAAAATCAAATACGTGGCAGTCGGCAACGAAGTGAATCCCGTTGGAGCAAACTCTCAGTATGCGCAGTATGTTCTGCCTGCAATTCAAAACATATACCAAGCTATTAGGGCTCAAGGTCTTCAAGATCAAATTAAGGTTACAACAGCCATTGACATGAGCATGTTAGGAAACTCTTACCCTCCATCACAAGGCTCCTTCAGAGCTGATGTGAGGTCATACATAGACCCCATAATCGGCTACTTGGTATATGCAAATGCACCTTTACTAGCAAATATCTACCCTTATTTCAGCTACGCTGATAACCCTACTGACATATCACTTTCTTATGCTCTTTTCACCTCACAAACTGTTGTGGTATGGGATGGTCAATACGGATACAAAAATTTGTTTGATGCTATGTTGGATGCATTGCATGCTGCAATTGATAACACTGGAATTGGTTATGTTGAGGTTGTTGTGTCGGAGAGTGGATGGCCGTCAGATGGAGGGTTTGCCGCCACTTACAACAACGCAAACACCTACTTAGGTAATTTGATTCTTCGTTCTAAAACAGGTACTCCTAGAAGGCCTTCGAAACCTACAGAAATCTATATTTTTGCTATGTTCGATGAGAATCAAAAGAGTCCTGAAATAGAGAAACATTTTGGACTCTTCTTCCCTAACAAGCAAAAGAAATATACATTTGGATTCACTGCATAAAGGAATGGAAGATGGTAATACTACGATAGTGCCCTTCAAGTTACTTGTAATAATAAGATCAAAAGTTTACTATTGTTTGTGTCATCATGATGTTTGTGTGAAATAATAATTATCCTTCGTCTTTGGATACAAAGATGTTGGAATGTTTATAAAGATGAAACTATGTAATATGAGATACTCTCGTACGTCCACTTGTCTTTTTTTAATCTAAATTTTATCTTTTATCCATTTTAATTATAAATTTCAAATTAAACTAATCCAGGTAAATTGTTTCTTTTGATTTAATCGTATAGCTTTTCAATTAACTAATATTAAAAAGAAAAAACGAAATTATTCATAATATAAACAGTTATAAGGAATCGATGGCATGTGCTTATATATGAATGTTAATAAGTATATCTAAAGTTATTATATGAAAGGAAAATTTTAATTAACAAATAATTTTGAAACGCAGCATAATAATTAATCAATTTTAAAATGATTGTACAAAAGAAATTTCTAATTATATGTATAAAATAAGTTTGAGACTGGCCATCATATATAATATAATTAAGTATTTTTACGCTTGTCATTTTGTATATAAGCCTTTTTGTGTTTTTTCTTCTTGCTTGTGATGTTTGGTTTGCAATTTTTGCGGTATCTTTACTTTCATGGTTTTAATTTCCAAAGCTCGTATTAATAAATGTTTTATGCATTATTTTGTCTGCATTCTTGACTATTAACCGTTAATACTATACCATTGCATAATTGAGCTTAATTTTTTACACATTCTTGGATGTTTATAAGTAATTTTTCAGGGATAAAGTTATATTATCATTTTGGAAATGATTATGATTTGTTTGATATATTTTGAAAAATATTTTAAAGATTTGAAATAGTTTAAGTAAAAATTTGTTAACTTTTATGTTTTGATGAATGATGTTATATATTCATTAGCATTTATTGTGTAGAAAAACTAAATATAATTAGAAAGTGTTTTGTTTTTTTAATTAATTAATATACAAAGAAGAATCATGTTTTTATAGACAAAATATTTATTTTGTATATGTGTGCTTTAAGTACTAATTTCATAATTTGTTTTTAAGTACTAATAATAATAAAATAAATAAATTCTTTACAAGTTATTTTGTCATTTAAAAATAATATAAAAATAAAAGTGATATATTTTTAAAAATTTACTGCAATTTTTTTAATAGAGAAAAAATACTTACAAATTCATTTTCGCATAAAAAGTCCCTTGTGGATTTTTTTCAAGAAATTACTTGCGAATTTAAAACATGCAAGAAAATTACTTGCGAAATTTAAATGTGTAGGAAAAAGTAATTTCTATTTTTTAAATTGATTTTTTCACAGAAAAAAATTGTTGTGAATTTTTTTTTTTCTTAAAAGAATTTGCTGAGAATATTTTTCATAAAAAATTTTACAAGAAACTTCCTACGAATTTTAAATTTTATGTTAATTAATTACCTACCAATGCATTACCTATCTATTAAAATTTGTAGAAAAAATGGTAGAAAATACTTTTCATGAAATATTAAATTTTTTAATAGTATATATATATATATATATATATATATATATATATATAATGTAAAAATTTCTCATAAGCTATTATTAGAGTTCTTTGTATCTTGTAAAATTTTCTCGTAAGCTTTCATTAGATCTTTGTATCTTGTGATGAATGTTTTTGCTCTTTCTAATATATAACATTTAATTTTCCCTTTGTTCTGTTATTTATGTATGGTTCTTTTGTTTGAGCAAAATTGAATTGATAGTAAGGTAGAGAAATCAAGGAAGCATATTATTGACTCTCACAATGGAGAAGAGAAGACAATGACTACAGTGACAGTGATGATCAAGCCTGATGTAATCAAAGAGGATACTTTAGTCTTTTTACTATTATCAAAGGGTGCAGTGGTAATCATACGGGTGCAGAAAGTAAAGGGTGGAAGTGAATATATGACAGCATGTACTGGTTTTTTATGGAAGGTACACCTCCAAAGGTTTCATCCTGCTCCTCCAACTTTTTTAAAAATTTATTTTTAACTTTAGTAAATATCTTTTTTACTTTTCACTTTCTATTTAAAGTAAGGTGTTTCATGAAAGTAAGGTGTTTCATCCTGTACCTCCAACACTTAATCTTGTATTTCTAACTTTTTCAAAATTTTACTTTTTTAACTTTAGTAAATATATTTTTTACTTTTTTTCTTCTATTCAGAATAATCCTACATTTCTTAACTCTATCCTTTTTAATTTTTTTTCAAAACTGTCTTTTATTTATATTTTAATAACTCTTTAATTTAATTTAAAAATCTAATATTATTTAATATTTTTCATATTTTAATAATTATTAAAATATAATTTATATTATTATAATAATTATATTACTAAAATTAAAATTAAAATAATTAAAATAAAAGTAATAAAAATAAAAATAATTATATAAAGTCTG